>NC_039363.1:11083380-11090259 GCF_003573695.1 Papaver somniferum
TACAACAAATCTTGATATCTTGCGAAGCTGAGCCGTGGGATAATATCTTCTGGGACGGATCTAACGGCGAGATGGAGACAGATCAAGAGCGACCGTTGGATGCCTGATACAACGAAACTGACGGCTCAAGATGGAGTTAGGTGCTGTAGTGTTAGACAGGATCTTCAGACTTTGATGTAATGGCGATGCTGCGACCGTAGGATGCTGAGATGATCCAATCTGACGGCTAGAAAGGGAAACGGGTATGGATATAGGAAATGGACTTGGGTGAGGGTTTTGGGCATTGGGTATGCCAAGCCCATATCTTCTTTAAGAACAATTCTTCCTCTTCAAGCCCACTTCTAGCCTTTTGGTCTTGTGCACAACATTCTTCGCGACTTCCTTGTGTAATTCCTCCCGGCTTTTCACTACTTTTCTACTCTTTTCGCTCCGCTATTCATCCAAACTTTATTTATTACCTAAAAATGCAAAATTAATTAATAAAAATATTTATTCTTGAAAACAATGAAAATACAGAATATGGGATAAAATGTGGAATTAATG
This sequence comes from Papaver somniferum, assembly GCF_003573695.1. Classification (NCBI taxonomy): domain Eukaryota; kingdom Viridiplantae; phylum Streptophyta; class Magnoliopsida; order Ranunculales; family Papaveraceae; genus Papaver; species Papaver somniferum. The sequence continues at coordinate 11,083,924 of NC_039363.1, forward strand.
CACAAAAGATGAGTTAAATGCCAAGAAAAATATATAGAAATATGCACTTTTTAGCACTCATCAGCAAGCGTGTCTTAAACATGTACTTCCACGTTTTTTCAAAAAACCCTAATTCACCTCACGTCCAGGCATTTCCTCATGTTCGATGGTAGAAAACGGTTTCATTAGAATCTGATGTCACGCCTCAATCCGCGGCTAGTAGGAGGCTTTCCATTTCGGGACCTCATCGCTCTACTGTATATAAGAGATGATCTTGAATCCTTCATTCGCACAGGTTGTTCTGAAGTCGTTCATATCCTCTATCCTTTCTCTGGTTTTGTATCGCATAATGGGATCTTTCAGTGACAGACGTGCCTCCAACTCTTTGGGGATAAACTTTGGAATCGGCGAAAACCAGTCTTCTTCTCATGGGGAGGCGTTAAACAGAATTGAATCTCTGTTCCGTGAAGCTGGCGAAATTATTCGGGACATATCTTTGGAGGAAAAACGGGAATGCGGCGAAGCATCCCAGTACGTTGGGAGGCTTTGGTACAACAAAGCCTCTTCACAGCCCACTGTTAGGGCGGGACAGTTTGTTTCTCAGTTGAAACGGCGAAAGACCGAGTTTGTGAAATTTTTAGGGGAAAATCAATGTAGCTCCCCTGTCCAGGACGGTGTCATAACCCTTGGTTCTGATGTAAATGAATCGGGAAATTATCCTCGAAAGGTCGCTGAGAAGACTTCTAAGGAAGATGATGATGTTGCGGTCGATGAAACTGAAACAAATTTCGGAGTAGACGACGAAACTGTTGTCTGTGTCATTGGGGAAGTCGTGGTGGCATATGCTGGGTCGTTTGTCGAGACGGATGTCGGTAAAGAGACGGATGTTGTTGCTGCTGAGACGACTTCCAGGTGGGATGTTGAGGCTGCTATTGTTGATGTGGATTCCGGATGGAATCTTCGCTGCCCGAAAGACTGTTGGGGAAAGTGTTTTTAAGATCCCTGACCGAGGCATTGGCGATTCGCGCATTAACTTTCAATGACTAGCTTCTCCCTTTTTATTGTTTCTATTCTCGCTTAGTTGTCCTGATGTTTTGCAGACTTATTTTTTTTACCTTCCTTGTATTCGTGGAGAAGTTAGAGTTTCTTCAATTAGCATCCCGCTTGCGGTTTATATATTTGAATAAAACTTCTCATTTTGAAAGACCCAAGTCTTCCATTAGAATGGGTTGATTTTTCTGGTTTTGATTGGATGGTTAATGGCTTCTCCATGATTTGGGATTTATTTGGTGTATGTTTTTTTTCTTCTGAGATTCAGGAAACTCATTCGGAAAGAAAGGTACTCTTTTGAATAAAAACGGAACCCTAATGAAGAATACAAACGGTGCATTCATCTCGGGAAAATACAAATATCAAGTGGAAGGAGAAATTGCTGAAGAAAATACTAAAGGGAGAGTGTTGGAAGAGAGCGGTACATCGTTTTAGGGATTGAAGGGTTTGAGCCATCGTGAGTGAATTATCACACCTCCCAGCTTGTCTGTGTTGATGAGCTTGCAGTAACCCCCAGAAGGACGTCTGCCACCAGATATGGCTCGTCTTCTTTTTCCTTGGTTGAATCTGTCCGAACAGGTATCTTCACCGTCATCTTCCCGACTTGAAACGAGTTCGCTTTGACCACCATATCTCCGATTTGAAACGAGTTCGGGTGTTGTGTAACCGCTTGAATCCTGGTCTCGTCGGTTTCGATTGTAGCTTCCAAATTCTTTGCAAAGCGTTTGAATGGCCCAGCACTCCACTCACATCTCTCGACAGCGTCCGCGCCGGTAATCGCGTTGAGTCCCCATGACGGAATAGGAGAAGAAATGACTGATTGTAGAGAAGATCATTCGGCCAAACTTACTTGCGTTTGGAACCTATGAGTTAGCACCAACGGGTCTTCTCCAAGTGACCGAGTTCCATCGGTAGCTCGTCGATGCGGCAGCAGGTGGGACGGTTTGTTGGATATTCTTTCGGGCGTTGACATCGGTAGAGGGGATGTTCCCAATTTCGTCTTGTTTTCGAGTACCCACAAGTGCCCCAATATCATGTCGTAACCTAGTTCTTTGACAATATGGAATTTGCTATGCGTTATAGCGTCTCCCATCCTGATCTCGAGGTTAATGTAACCGTACGCGTTCAATGCTTCCCCTCCTGGGCTCTCAATCACGGATGGGGAATGGGTAGCCTCATGTTTCTTAATTCCCGCAACTTTCAGAGTCTTGAAGGTAACAATGTTGAAGTCAGAGGCCATGTCGATTAGCTTGTCGTCGAATTCAATACCTCTTAAATAGGACGTGGTCAGCAGTCCCCAGTTGTCTTTTTCGATTCCGCTTCCTGAGAGAGCTTGGGCTATTGGCGTGGCTTCCGTAGTGGGAGAAATCCGTTTGCCCGACACGACACGCTTGAGAGCCATGAATATATCTTGGCGTTGTACCTTGGAAAGGTAGAGAATTTCGCATACGTGATGCATCATGGTTTTTGCAGTTTCGTGCACGGAGTTCCTAGAGACTCCACAATTCCTCACCGGAAGTGAGTCTCGATGTACTCCCTCGTTTCCTAGCTGAAGTTCCCCTGCCTCTATCTTTTCTTTGAAAATATGTTTTAGCCTATTGCAATCACTGGTTGGGTGATGAACAAATTTGTGGTAGTGGCAGTATTTGGGGTTTGCCATCTCGGCCTCAGTAGGTGGGAATCTGGGAGATGGTAGTATGATAACATCATCTTGAATCCATGCTTCTAAGAGATCGATCACTTCCTCAATAGGAAATGGGAAATCCATGGCATTTACTCCAGCTTTGTGATGACGCATGGGAGCTTTAGCAGCGGCCTTCCGTGGCGGACTAGCTCGTCGTGCTGGTGCTTCGCGTTTAGGCTGCTGTTCTGCAGCTGGGGCCTTCCTTTTTCCTTCCTCGTTTACTACTCTCACAGAGGAGGTACCAGCGTTGTACCTCTTGTTGATGAGACGTCTATTCCTGCGAGTTTCGCGCACGTCTTCGGCTCTGGTTGGTCTAGCTCTTTCTAATAATGTTGGTGCTGTCGTTGCTGATCGCCTGGCAATTTCATGGAGCTCAGAGAATGTCTGGAAACGCAGGTTCTCTAGCAAGGCGCGGTAAATGGGAGCCATACCGTTGATGCATGAATTCACCAGCTGTTGTTCGGTCACGTTTGGGTCATGACAGTCTAGTGCTTGAACCCTGAATCTCTTGACAAAATCATTTGGATGTTCTTTGTCCCGTTGGTACATCCTTCCTAGGTCCGAGAAGGTAACTTGTTCAGACACAAAAAAGTACTTTTTGTAAAATGCGGCAACCATACCACCCCAGTTGGGGATGCTGTTGTACCATGTGTATGCTCTTCCGATAAGCGATTTCGAAAACTCCCTCAGACGAAGAACGTGATTGTATTCATGTTCGCCTAGGGAATCCAAGAATCGAGAGACATGCTCACGTGCATTTCCGGTGCCATCGTACATGGTGTATTGAGGAGAGGAGTATCCTCTTGGAAGAGGAATTCTTTGTATTTCAGGTGGGTAAGGAGGTTGATGCTGTTGCATGTGTATTTCATCATTCTTGATTCGATTCCGGAGAAGTTTCTCCAGATCCTCTCGTGTGACAAAATTGGACGGCTGATTTCTTTCCAATGGGGTTCTGGAACAAATCTCCTTGTCCGCGGAGATGCGTTCCGTCGAGGTGCTGGCGCTAGGGGTGTTGGAGGCGTCTTTCATTGGCTCTGGAGGGCGTGAATCCTGCGGCAGCCGTTCTATCAGGGCTTTGAGGAAAACAAGTACTTCTTTATGTGTCGAGACCATGTCCGTCTAGGCTCTAGCGAGAACTTTCTGTCGTTCCATCAAATCAGCGATGGTGATATAGGGTCGGCTTCCTCTGGTTTCTCCGGTTTCTCGTCCAGTCGGTGGGGTAATCGGAGTCTTAGTGGCGGTTGGAGGTTCCATGCTTGACGAAGCGTTAGGAGCGGTAGCGGAATCTCTGGCCCTGGTGATTGGCGGCGTAACGCCTGAAGGAGCGCTCTCAGTACTGCCAGGATTAGAAAGTTGCGCAGGAACATTAGAGGAGGCAAAGGCTCTAGCCCTGGTGATTGGTGGTGTTACACCTGAAGGAGTGCTTTCAGTGTTGTTGAGGTCAGTAGGAGGCGTAGTGATGTCGTTGGAAGTAGCGTTAGCACCAGGGACAGATTCTGCGTTGGTGTTCTCGGCGGCTGATCCGGATCTGAGTTCCACCATGTTGGAGTTGGAAGTGAAATATGATATCGGAAATTTAGAAGTTGATATTGCAACTGAGAGATTGATCTCCCACTGTGGTCGCCAATTGTTTGAGGGTGAAAACGATTTCTGCTGATTTTGGTAATTTCGGGTGTGTGGGTGAGAAACGAGTTTAAACCCTAAACAATGTACTGAAAGGGAGTACTTTAGATTCGAGAGATCAATCTGTACATATCCGTCCTAAACCAAGAATGGCCGTTTCAGACTTGCTTCGGTCACTAAGTGAAGGAGAAGGGTTGGTTTTGGGGAGGGAAGCGAAGAGAGTGTTGAGACCAGAATAGTTGATTCTGGAAGAGTAGTTGTTTCACGACTTGTATCAGAAAGTGGGAATCTAACAGATGGAAAGCTAGCAAATTTTTTCTTAGTGTTGTATCCTCCTGACCTGAACTTGTTGTTCGGTGGAAATAGGTAATGCCTATTTATACCAGTCGAAGTGAAACGTACTCTGGTCTCATTAAGAAATGGAAAACGGGCGAGTTAATCGGAGGAGGTGGTAACCAGTAACGCCTGGAATTGATGTTCCATAAAAGAAAGAGTTTCACCATTACTCTCTGTATTTACTAACCGCTTCATCATTATGTCACTGTTTTATAACGGGCGTAGTGTACGCCGCACGCTGTAAACCGCCAAACCAATACCCAATGAGCATCCCCCAGTTTGTGACATATGTTGATGTCTCGAGCATTTTCGTGGAAAACATGTAGCATGTTGTTGTTGTCTGGCAAGTTGATCTTGGGAGTCTTTCCGACTCGGTGGTGACCTTCGCTGGTCGAGATTTTGCATCTTAAGAGTAAAGGTAGCCGTTGATTATTGTAACCCTTCGTTTGGTAGCCAGTGGCACGAAAGCATGATCATTATGGCTTTAATATGCCCTAGTTTAGGCGCGGCCAAAAGTTAGGGTTTTGGCTTTGTTTAGGCGCGACCAAACTAGGGCCAAAGGTTGACATGCGTTAGCTAGTAACCTTGGACGGCTAAGATCTGCATCTTAGATGAAAAAGTGGTCATTGATTGTTGCAGGCCTTCGTTTTGGTAGCCAGTGGCATGAAAGCATGATCAGTATGTCTTTAATATGGCCTAGTTTAGAAGCGGCCAAAAGTTAGGGTTTTGGCTTTGTTTAGGCGCGACCAAACTAGGGCCAAAGGTTGTCATGTGTTAGCTGGTAATCTTGGACGGCTAAGATCTGCATCTTAGATGAAAGAGTGGTCGTTGATTGTTGCAGGCCTTCGTTTTGGTAGCCGCATAGGGAAGGCCGGCATGGTATGGCGCGGCAAGGTGGTTGGCATGCCATTGGCACATGTGGCATGGCATGCCTTGGCGTGATTTTTTGTGGCCAAAGCTAGGGTTTTGGGCCAAAGGTTACCGTGCGTTGTTTGACGACCTTGGACGGATAAAATTTACATCTAAGATGGAAGGGTGGCCGTTGATCATCCCACGCCTTCATTTTGGTAGCCGCATAGGGAAGGCCAGTATAGTATGGCGCGGAAAGGTGGTTGGCATGTCATTGGCACATGTGGCTTGGCATGCTTTGGCGCGGTTTGGCGTGGCCAAAACTAGGGTTTGGGGCAAAAGGTTAACATGCGTTGTTTGGCGACCTTGGACGACTAAATTTGCATCTAAGATGGAAGGGTGGCCGTTTAACATCGCACGCCTTCGTTTTGGTAGCCGCATAGGGAAGGTCGGCATGGTATGGCGCAGCAAGGTGGTTGGAATGCCATTGGAACATGTGGCATGGAATTCCTTGGCGCGGTTTGGCGTGGCCAAAAATAGGTTTTTGGGCCAACGGTTACCATGCGTTTTTTTGGCGACCTTGGACGGCTAAGATTTGCATGTAAGATGGAAGGGTGGCCGTTGATCATCGCATGCCTTTGTTTTGGTAGCCGCATAGGGAAGGCCGGCATCGTATGGCACGGAAAGGTGGTTGGCATACCATTGGCACATGTGGCATGGCATGCCTTAGCGCGGTTTGGCGTGGCCAAAACTGGGGTTTTGAGCCAAAGGTTACCATGCGTTGTTTGGCGACCTTGGACGGCTAAGATTTGCAT
>NC_039363.1:11090400-11109257 GCF_003573695.1 Papaver somniferum
GGGTTTTGTGCCAAAGGTTACCATGCGTTGTTTGGCGACCTTGGACGGCTAAGATTTGCATCTAAGATGGAAGGGTGGCCGTTGATCATCGCACGCCTTCGTTTTGGTAGCCGCAGAGAGAAGGCCGGCATGGTATGGCGCGGCAAGGTGGTTTGCATGCCATTGGCACATGTGGCATGGCATGCCTTGGCGCGGTTTGGCGTGGCCAAAACTAGGGTTTTGGGCCAAAGGTTACCATGCGTTGTTTGGCGACCTAGGACGGCTAAGATTTGCATCTAAGATGGAAGAGTCTTCGTTGGTCATCGCACGCCTTCGTTTTTGTATCCACATAGGGAAGGCCGGCATGGTATGGCGCGGCAAGGTGGTTGGCATGCCATTGGCACATGTGGCATGGTATGCCTTGGAGCGGTTTGGCATGGACAAAACTAGGGTTTTGTGCCAAAGGAAATGATACATTGTTTGGCGACCTTGGACGGCTAAGATTTGCATCTAAGATGAAAGGGTGGCCGTTGATCATCGCACGCCTTCGTTTTGGTAGCCGCATAGGGAAGGACGGCATGGTATGGCGCGACAAGGTGGTTGGCATGCCATTGGCACATGTGGAATGGCATGCCTTGGCGCGGTTTGGCGTGGCCAAAACTAGGGTTTGGGGCTAAAGGTTACCATGCGTTGTTTGGCGACCTTGGACGGCTAAGATTTGCATCTAAGATGGAAGGGTGGCCGTTGATCATCGCACGCCTTCGTTTTAGTTGCCGCATAGGGAATGCCGGCATGGTATGGCTCTGGTTACTCACAAAAACCTGAAGACTTATCGAAGAAAACGAAGACGTCACCCTTCAGTTCGAGGTTGGTAAGTACATGCTTGGCTTGTTCCTTTTTTATCTTTTTTTTTTCAATTCTATAGTCATTAAAAACATAACATACGAAGTTAAGTTTGTTTGTATTGATTGATGACTTTAATTTAGGTGTACTGATCATTATACTATGGTTAAAGTATCAGATATACTAGTTGTTTCTACAGCTTAAGAATATGGAGATACGAAGTATAGTTTATCTATGGACTTGTGTTCTTGATAATGCACTAATGAGAAATTCGTTAATGTCTAGTGTGTTAAACATTGGAATGAATTCAAATCTTGAAATTATGTTTGAAAGTAATTTCAGAGACATAGTTTAAGAATGCAGACTTGTGAAACTTGTTTCGTAGTTAAAATCTGAATTTTGGGACGATCCCTTGTGGCAAGGATCGATCCCAAGACTGATCCTGGCGGTGTTTAACTTGTTTTTACATTTTTGGTATGCTTGTTATCGTTTTTTTTTGTTGTTGTTTTTTGTTTTTGCAAACATCGAAATGTACACAAATTAAACTAGAAATCTTCATAAGTGTCGAGATAGTGATATGAACATGTGTTCAACTCTAATATCTTTAATACTCAAGGCAAGATTGATTTTGAATAATTATTCTAGTGTTGAATTATATGTTTATCATATCCCATAGGTTTATGTTCAACTCGACACTTATTAGTGAAGTATATGGAGGTGTGCTAGCTAATATTAGTTATCATCTATGAGAGATATCGGTTTAATAGTTGGATTACAATTGATATATGCTATTTCGGAAATAAGTATTCATTTCATATCTTAAAGATTTTTGAAATTGGTAATATTTTGTTTTCCTAACAAATCTTGATCATAACACCGTAAATAGTGGAATCTTCCATTCTTGCAAATTCATTGCTGACACTGATGTGGTCGTCTTTACATTAAGAGTAATTTACTTTCTCACTACTCAAGACTTATGTGAAACAAGGGTAAAAAAGGATCATTCCCACAGAGAGGCTTGGGTTGCCATTTGGTTTCAATGACTTATATAGAATAAGCGTATTTAAGAATAATTTAAAGAAAACTAAACTAAACTAAAAGGAAAGAAATAGTTGATACGAAGAAAATATTGGTTACAGATTCGTTTTTATTCACAAACACGTTCTTTTTTGAAGAATTAGAATTCATATTTAATCTCTCGTTATCAAAATCCCTAGAATACTTTTGGTCACAAAAATATCCCGTAAATTTTCTGAAGTCATCGCACTTACGTAAAACAACGTAAATATGAATTCTATCTAGAGAACAACCTAACACGTAAAAAAAATGATTAAGTTTAATTTCCCAAACGCATTAACATTCATGAAATTAGGATAATCAATGTAATTAAATACTACGTGTAGACAATTTAACAAAGGTCATGAGTCACACGTGAGTACAGGAAAAAGTCACTACAATCCGTAATCACAGTATGCTACTTATAATCGAGAAATATCACTTTTGCATATAATAAACCCTAAATTAGCTATATATATGGGTGTGACTTCAATTAATTGGTCACTTAACTAAACAACATCCAATCTTGTTGTATTAAGTTGATCATGCAAGACGATATTTGTAGTGAATTATGAACGATAAATTAAGATCAAACTAATGTATATTAAACCAAAAATCATGTTTGTAAAATCAAACTACATCTTTAACCAATAATAAGAAACTAATTATTCATGTTTTGCGGTTCATGAAATAAATGAGTTGAAAAAGAAATCAATTGCATATCCAAAAATGAAAGTAGAAGAGATGATGATCCCTTTTCCACTGTATTTATTTCTTATACAGCCTTTTTCTTTCTCTGAAATCCCAGTCCCGGAAATAAGCCAACTTTCTTAATTGAATCTAAAATCTCCACTAGTTTTTTGGCTTGTTACTTGGACCAATACCACCAATTCCATTTTCCAACAACAAAAACACATGGCTCAACCACAAACCTGATACCATATAGACATAAGAAACACGAGCAGCACAAGAGGTCAACTAAGAACTATCCTTTCATGCATTTTCTCAAGAAACTGATGTGCGAGAACTAACGATGGCATAGATGAGCTTATTCTGTTATTCTAACATGTTTCATATCCTTCCTTGTATAAATTCATCAACAGAAACAACAACTCGTTTTTTTCCTTATCTCCTCATTTTTAATTTACGGAAACAACACCATCTCTTCCTTGTAATATCGCTAACCCAATCTCATGATCATGACAGAACTCGTCACCGTCATCCAATACCAAGTGACAACAATAAACTTTATTCAAAGCCCATAAAATCATCTACAGTAAGGACCTCTTCCTTTCTCTTTTGTATTAGTCACAATAAAGCAACCCAAACTCAATTACATGAGTTCCCGCTTCTTTCTTGTTTCATATTTTCTCTTACTTGTTTTAAATTATTAAACTCCATGGGCTTAAACTAATCTCGAAAACCATCTGGAAAGGTTAGGATTGATCAAGGCTTATAAACCGCGGGATCATTAGATAACTCATACAATGTGGAACTAATATCAACATGCTCTCTCACATATAACCTTGTTGGGTCTAACACGTGGACATTAAATCGGGTGACGCGTATTAAAGGTGTGGTTAAATGACTCGCTACTTGCCTGCTCTGATACCATATTGAAGTTCATGGACCTAACTAACCTCGAAAACCGGCTTGAAAGGTTAAGGTTTCCCAAGGATTATAAATCGCAGGATCATAGATAACTTGTACAATATGTGAGTAATCTCAACATAAATTCAAAAATTCTTGAACTTGAAGTATCAACCATTTAGACCACCAGACTACCAAATTACATCTACTTCACATCATCAATTGAAATAGTTTCGTCCATCCCTCGATTTAACAACACAAACCATTTTTTACATTTTCTTTTTCTTTGAAATTTGAATTCCATATGCAACCCATCTCTCTAAAGCCTCCATACACTCACAAATTAACAACACCATCACCTTGTTTTCTTGCTCAATATCCATGATTATCTTGACCAGTACTCACCACTTCCTCTATCTCCTCGGCTGGAACTATCAAGAATCCACCAGATAAACTCGACCTACGTTCTTCATTTCTTTCACCTTTGAAATATCGTCTTCCAGGTATAAAAATCTTCTCTTACAACTCCACTCATATCTAAACATCAAAATCCCTCACAAATATTTGGTAAATATACCCATCAGAGTCCATGGCATTCCGGAGTTAACATAGGTGCAGTGGTCTTGAAATGTGAAGAAACTGCAATTGGGGAGGAATTAGTTGAATGATAGGTGTAGAATACACCATATTTATTATCTTGTGATAATGCTTTCTTTGTTAGTTTTCTTGTAAATTATGTATTTTACGCGTGTGTTTGAGTTATTAGGTACTCTGGAGTCATACGGAAGAAAAGAAGAATGAATCACTTAATTTGAGCAAAAAGGGAAAAAATATCATTTCAACATCGAACACTATATGGAGCCCAATCGAGGTTAAGGGGCAACTCTCTGGAGGAGTAATAAAGACAGTCCGATGTGGTTAAGGGGAAGCCAACTGGGTAACCCTTATCAAAGCGACCGGGTGTGAATAACCATCCCAACCTATAACCCTAAAATTCAAAGAAGGGTCTTTTGTTTCTCAATCATTAATATCTCCTGAATTTAATCAAATAAATAGAGAGACAGACAGAAAGAGGCGCATCCATGGAGTAACTCTGAAATTGAATCCAAGGTTAGTAATTAGCAGCGGCTACTGTCGATTCTAAGAACAGTTATGGCTCAGATCGAGATGAGTGGAAGTTTGGGTCGAATAAAATGAGTAAGCTGCAGATTTAAAGGGGTTCTGTGATGCGCTAATTCAAATCAAGAGGAGACAGTGCGGCTTGAGGTTTTGATGGATTTAAACAGGTAGGAAATGGTGGTCGTTGTAATGGGTTGTGGTATTGATTGAAATACAGAGAAGATGTAGAGAGATGGGTGTTTATGAAGAGTTATTGCAGCTGATTTTCATGGGGTTTTGGGGTACGATTAAAAGTGAAGAAATGGATCTGACATTTACAGGAATTGAAAATTGAAGAAGAGAATTAGGTAGTTGTTTTCTGAGCTCAATGGAGAAGAAGAAACTGTGAGGCTGAGATGGAGATGAGAAAGTAGAGAAACTGAGCTGTTAAGGTTCAGATCGAGAATTGTTGAAGGTTGGGTTTGATGAGAAACTTAGGGAGAAAGAACAATAAATGTTGCAGATGCAATTGCAGGTGCTGGTATTGTTATGTTGAGAACTGTTGTTGTTGTGTTGCAGGAAATGAATGAAATACTTCTTGAGAATTAGATGTATGTTTAAGACAGGTTTCTACAGGGATAAGAATGGTCAGGAACTGACAAGAATTCAAAAAGAACTCGGCCGAATTTCTATGTTGCCGAGTTAACTCGATGACCGATCCATCCATGTGACTTAGCTGAGTAAGATCAGTTAGCCGAGTAAGATTCTAACTCGATGACCGGCTCCTTCCTTGACTCCGAGTTGACTGACGAAACTGTTAGTCTGACAGTTAAATATAACGGAATATTCCGTCGACTGAGAAGATTATACCAGTGGCCGGCGGTGATTTTGTTGGAGGAATTTCGGTGATCCCGAGGACTTTCCCGGCTACCCAAATTGGCAGATTTTTGTGTGAGTTTTTCTCATGGATGTGAAGACTTGGGTTTGGAATTAGATGAAGAATTGAACTTGGATTTGGAAAGAAAAGATGGAGGATTGGATAAAGACTTGAACTTGGAAATATAATTGCTAAAGGAATGGGAGTCTATCGCTAAGAGGATTGCAGGCAAATTGAAGCCTATAATTAGAGAAGTTCTCTATTTTTCTGTATACACTTCTACACCTCTACACACACAACACTTCGCTTTTCTTTATTCTTTGTGTGAACTCCTGAGCACGAGTATCCAATTTTCTTATTGAATGAGTATGAATTCTTAGTTCTTGACATGATTTGAGTTTTTGTTTTAAAATCCACCTTGAAATTTTTCAAATGATTATCGTTTGTTTTTACTAATAAGAATGTTTATATATTCATGGTTGTTTGATAGATTATTTATAGTGCACGCTGAATTGATTTGTTAACTCAACCTAAAGCTAGTAGAAGTTAGAGAATACATAATCGTTCTCGACACTTTACACAAGTAGAAAACATGAGACCTTGCAGAGGGATTCTGTGGAGCAATTGTGTGTGAAAACAACGCTAGAAAGTGAACCAAGCGAACCGAGTTCAACTACTAGTACTAAACCTAAATCATAAATCTTAACACATTCGGGGAATTACATCTTGTAAGCGAACCTCAAGGTGGTTCTTTTGAATAAAATCTGATAACTAAGCGGACCTGTTACTCAGTGAAACAAGGAATTTTAAGGTTAGCTAAGCGAACCTGCTATCCTACGGTTGGTGAGAATCTGTGACTAATAAAAAGTGGAAAAGAACATAAATTGAATCATTGTTTTGCAACGAAGAAAGATTCTTTTATCTTGTCTCTGTTATTGATTTCAACTTTATCTTTTTAATTGCTTTGTTTATTTATTTTACTTTATAAAATATAAAACCAAAATCCCCCCTTGTGACATTATAAGACAACTAAAATCTCTTGATCCTTGTGGGAACGAACTTAACTACCACCATGTTACTTGTTAATTGAGTGGAAAAATATTCACTAATTTGTCGTGGTTACGACGCATCAAATTTTGGCGCCGCTGCCGGGGAACTAATCTCAACATGCTTCCTCACATATAGCCTCGTTGGGTCTAACACGTGGACATTAAATCGTGTGACGCAGATTAAAGGTGTGGTTAAATGACTCGTTACTTGCCTGCTGTGATACCATATTGAAGTTCATGGGCCTAACTAACCTCGAAAACCGGCTTGAAAGTTTAGGGTTTACCAAGGCTTATAAATCGCAGGATCATAGATAACTCGTCCAATATGTGAGTAATCTCAACATAAATTCAAAAATTCTTGAACTTGAAGTATCAACCATTTAGAACACCAGAGTATCAAATTACATCTACTTCACATCATCAATGGCAATAGTTTCGTCCATCCCTCGATTTAACAACACAAACCATTTTTTACATATTATTTTTCTTTGAAATTTGAATTCCATATGCAACCCATCTCTCTAAAGCCTCCATACATTCACAAATTAACAACACCATCACCTTGTTTTCTTGTTCAATATCCATGATTATCTTGACCAGTACTCACCACTTCCTCTATCTCCCCGGCTGGAACTATCAAGAATCCACAAGATAAACTCGACCTACTTTCTTCATTTCTTCCACCTTTGAAATATCGTCTTCCAGGTATAAAAATATTCTTTTACAACTCCACTCTTATCTAAACATTAAAATCCATCACAAATCTTTGGTAAATATACCCATCAAAGTCCATCGCGTTCCGGAGTTAACATAGGTGCAATGGTCTTGAAATGTGAAGAAACTACAATTGGGGAGGAATTGGTTAACTGATAGGTGTAGAATACACCATATTTATCATCTTGTGATTATGCTTTCTTTGCTGGTTTTCTTGTATATTATGTATTTTACGCGTGTTTTTGAGTTATTAGGTACTCTGGAGTCATGCGGAAGAAAAGAAGAATGAATCACTTAATTTGAGCAAAAAGGGAAAAATTATCAAAGCGAGGTCAAGGGGAAACTCTCTGGAGGAGTAATAAAGACAGTCCGATGTGGTTAAGGGGAAGCCAACTGGGTAACCCTTATCAAAGCGACCGAGTGTCAATAACCATCCCAACCTATAACCCTAAAATTCAGATAAGGGTCTTTCGTTTTTCAATCATTACTATCTCCTGAATTTAATCAAATAAAGAGAGAGAGATACAGAAAGAGGCGCATCCATGGAGTAACTCTGAAATTGAATCCAAGGTTAGCAATTAGCAGCGTCTAATGTCGATTCTAAGAATAGTTATGGCTCAGATCGGGATGAGTGGAAGTTTAGGTCGAATTAAGTGAGTAAGTTGTAGATTTAAAGGGCATCTGTGATGTGCTAATTAATTCAAATAAAGAAGAGAAAGTGCAGCTTAAGGTTTTGATGAATTGAAACATGTAGGAAATGGTGGTCTTTGTAATGGGTTGTGGTGTTGATTGAAATCCAGAGAAGATGTAGAGAGATGGGTGTTTATGAAGAGTTATTGCAGCTGATTTTCATGGGTTTTGGGCGAAGATTAAAAGTGAAGAAATGGATCTGAGATTGAAGAAGAGAATTGGGTAGTTATTTTCTGAGCTCAACAGAGAAGAAGAAACTGTGAGGCTAATATGGAGATGAGAAAGTAGAGAAACTGAGCTGCTAAGGTTCAGATCAAGAATTGTTGAAGGTTGGGTTTGATGAGAGACTCGGGAAAAAGAACAAGAAATGATGCAGATGCAATTGCAGGTGCTGATGTTGTTATGTTGAGAACTGTTGTTGTTGTGTTGCAGGAAATGAATGAAACACTGCTTGAGAATTAGATGTATGTTTAGGACAGGTTTTACAGGGAGAAGAATGGCCTGATATTGGCCGGGAACTGACAAGAATTCAAACAGAACTCGGCCGAATTTCTATGTTGTCGAGTTAACTCGATGACCGATCCATCCATGTGACTCATCTGAGTAAGATCAGTTAGCCGAATAAGATTCTAACTCGATGACTGACTCCTTCCTTCACTCCCAGATGACTGACAAAGACTGTTAGTCAGACAGTTAAATATAACGGAATATTCTATCGATGGTGAAGATTATACTAGTGACCGGTGGTGATTTTGCCGGCGGAATTCTGGTGATCCTGAGGACTTTTCCGGCTACCCAAATTTGCAGATTATTGTGTGAGTTTTTCTCATTGGTGTGAAGACTTGGGTTTGGAATTGGATGAAGAATTGAGCTTGGATTTGGAAAGAAAAGATGGAGGATGGGATAAAGACTTGAACTTGGAAATTGAATTGCTAAAAGAAAGGGAGACTATTCCTAAGAGGATTGCAAGCAAATTGAAGCTTATAAATAGAGAAGTTCTCTACTTTTCTATATACACTTCTACACCTCCACAAGCACAACACTTCTCTTTTCTTTATTCTTTGTGTGTACTCTTGAGCATGATTAGCTAATTTTCTTATTGAATGAGAATGAATTCCTAGTTCTTGACATGATTTGAGTTTTTGTTTTAAAATCTAACTTGAAGTTTTTCACATGATTATCGTTTGTTTTAACTAATAGGAATGTTTATACATTCATGGTTGTTTAATAGATTATTTAGAGTGCACGCTGAATTGATTTGTTAACTCAACCTAAAGCTAGTATAAGTTAGAGAATACGTAATCGTTCTCGACACTTTACATAAGTAGAAAACATGAGACCTTGCAGAGGGATTCTGTGGAGCAATTGTGTGTGAAAACAACGCTAGAAAGTTTACCAAGCATACCGAGGTTAACTCCTAGTACTAAACCTAAGTTCATAAATATTAATGAGTTCAGGGAATTACATCTTGTAAGCGAACCTCAAGGTGGTTCTTTTGATTAGAATCTGATAACTAAGCGGACCTATTACCCAGTGAAACAAGAAATTTTGGGGTTAGCTAAGCGAACCTGCTATCCTACGGTAGGTGATAATCTGTGACTAATAAAAAGTGGAAAAGAATATAACTTGAATCATTGTTTTGCAATGTAGAACGATTCTTTGATCTTGTCTCTCTTATTGATTTCAACTTTATCTTTTTAGTTGCTTTGTTTATTTATTTTACTTTATAAAAACTAAAACCAAAACCCCTCCTGTGACATTATAAGATAACTAAAACCTCTTGCTCCTCGTGGGACTCATATTACTTGTTAATTGAATGGAAAAATATTCACTAATTTTTTGTGGTTACGACACGCATCAAACTTTGGCGTCGCTGCCGGGGAACTAATCTCAACATGCTCCCTCACATTTACCCTCGTTGGATCTAACACGTGGGACAATAAATCGTGTGACGCAGATTAAAGGTGTGGTTAAATGACTCGTTACTTGCCTGCTTTGATACCATATTGAAGTTCATGGGCCTAATGAACCTGGAAAACTGGCTTGAAAGGTTAGGGTTTCCCGAGGCTTATAAATCGCGGGATCATAGACAACTCGTACAATATGTGAGTAATCTCAACATAAATTCTTGAACCTGAAGTATCAGCCATTTAGACCACCAGAGTATGAAATTACATCTTCTTCACATCATCAACGGTAATAGTTTCGTCCATCCCTCGATTTAACAACACGTACCATTTTTTACATTTTTTTTTTTACAATTTGAATTCCATATGCAACCCATCTCTCCAAAGCCTCCATACATTCACAAATTAACAACATTATCACCTTGTTTTCTTGCTCAATATCCATGATTATCTTGACCAGTACTCACCACTTCCTCTATCTCCTCGGCTATTATCAAGAATCCACCAGATAAACTCGACCTACTTTCTTCATTTCTTTCACCTTTGAATTATCATCTTCCAGGTAGAAAAATCTTCTCTTACAACTCTGTCATATTCCACTCTTATCTAAATTTCAAAATCCCACACAAATCTTTGGTAAATATACCCATCAGAGTCCATGGCATTCCGGAGTTAACATAGGTGCAGTGGTCTTGAAATGTGAAGAAACTGCAATTGGGGAGGAATTGGTTGACTGATAGGTGTAGAATACACCAGATTTATTATCTTGTGATTATGCTTTCTTTGCTAGTTTTCTTGTAAATTATGTATTTTACGCGTGTTTTTGAGTTATTAGGTACTCTGGAGTCATACGGAAAAAAAGAAGAATGAATCACTTAATTTGAGCAAAAAGGAAAAATTGTCATTTCAACAGCGAACATTATATGAAGCCCGGTCGAGGTTAAGAGGCAACTCTATGGAGGAGTAATAAACACAGTCTAATGTGGTTAAGGGGAAGCCCACTGGGTAACCCTTATTAAAGCGACCGGGTGTCAATAACCATCCCAACCTATAACCCTAGAATTCAGAGAATGGTCTTTCGTTTCTCAATCATTACTATCTCCTGACTTTAATCAAATAAAGAGAGAGACAGACAGAAAGAGGCGCAACCATGGAGTAACTCTGAAATTGAATCTAAGGTTAGTAATTAGCAGCGGCTACTGTCGATTCTAAGAACAATTATGGCTCAAATCGATATGAGTGGAATCTTGGGTCGAATTAAGTGAGTAAGGTGCAGATTTAAAGGGGTTCTGTGATGTGCTAATTCAAATCAAGAAGAGACAGTGCAGCTTAAGGTTTTGCTGGATTGAAACAGGTAGGAAATGGTGGTCGCTGTAATGGGTTGTGATGTTGATTGAAATCTAGAGAAGATGTAGAGAGATGGGTGTTTATGAAGAGTTATTGCAGCTTCTTTTCATGGGTTTTGGGAGAAGATTAAAAGTGAAGAAATGGATCTGAGATTTACGGGAATTGAAGATTGAAGAAGAGAATTGGGTAGTTGTTTTCTGAGCTCAACAGAAAAGAAGAAACTGTGAGGCTGAGATGGAGATGAGAAAGTAGAGAAACTGAGATGCTAAGGTTCAGATCGAGAATTTTTGAAGGTTGGGTTTGATGAGAGACTCGGTAAAAAGAACAAGAAATGATGCAGATGCAATTGCAGGTGCTGGTGTTGTTATGTTGAGAACTGTTGTTGTTGTGTTGCAGGAAATGAATGAAATACTGCTTGAGAATTAGATATATGTTTAGGACAGGTTTTACAGGGAGAAGAATGGCCTGATATTGGCCGGGAACTGACAAGAATTCAAACATAACTCGGCCAAATTTCTATGTTGCCGAGTTAACTCGATGACCGATCCATCCATGTGACTCATCTGAGTAAGATCAGTTAGCCGAATAAGATTCTAACTCGATGACTGACTCCTTCCTTCACTCCCAGATGACTGACAAAGACTGTTAGTCTGACAGTTAAATATAACGGAATATTCTATCGATGGTGAAGATTATACTAGTGACTGGCGGTGATTTTTTCGGCGGAATTCCGGTGATCCTGAGGACTTTTCCGGCTACCCAAATTTGCAGATTATTGTGTGAGTTTTTCTCATTGGTGTGAAGACTTGGGTTTGGAATTGGATGAAGAATTGAGCTTGGATTTGGAAAGAAAAGATGGAGGATTGGATAAAGACTTGAACTTGGAAATTGAATTGCTAAAGGAAAGGGAGACTATTCCTAACAGGATTGCAAGCAAATTGAAGCTTATAAATAGAGAAGTTCTATACTTTTATATATACACTTCTACACCTCTACAAGCACAACACTTCTCTTTTCTTTATTATTTGTGTGTACTCCTGAGCATGAGTAGATAATTTTCTTATTGAATGAGGATGAATTCCTAGTTCTTGACATGATTTGAGTGTTTGTTTTAAAATCTAACTTGAAGTTTTTCACATGATTATTGTTTGTTTTTACTAATAGGAATGTTTATACATTCATGGTTGTTTAATAGATTATTTAGAGTGCACGCTGAATTGATTTGTTAACTCAACCTACAGCTAGTAGAAGTTAGAGAATACGTAATCGTTCTCGACACTTTACACAAGTAGAAAACATGAGACCTTGCAGAGGGATTCTGTGGAGCAATTGTGTGTGAAAACAACGCTAGAAATTGAACCAAGCGAACCGAGTTTAACTACTAGTACTAAACCTAAATTCATAAATCTTAATGCGTTCGTGGAATTACATCTTGTAAGCGAACCTCAAGGTGGTTATTTTGAATAGAATTTGATAACTAAGCGGACATGTTACTCAGTGAAACAAGGAATTTTGGGGTTAGCTACGCGAACCTGCTATCCTACGGTTGGTGATAATCTGTGACTAATAAAAAGTGGAAAATAACATAACTTGAATCATTATTTTGCAACAAAGAACGATTCTTTGATCTTGTCTCTCTTATTGATTTCAACTTTATCTTTTTAATTGTTTTGTTTATTTATTTTACTTTATAAAATCTAAAACCAAACCCTTCCTTGTGTATAAGACAACTAAAACCTCTTTTTCCTCGTGGGAACGAACTTAACTACCACCATATTACTTGTTAATTGAGTGGAAAAATATTCACTAATTTTTTGTGGTTATGACACGCATCACATTTTGGGGCCGCTGCCGGGGAACTAATCTCAACATGCTCCTTCACATATAGCCTCATTGGGTCTAACACGTGGACATTAAATCGTGTGACGCAGATTAAAGGTGTGGTTAAATGACTCGTTAGTTTCCTGGTCTGATACCATATTGAAGTTCATGGGCCTAACTAACCTCGAAAACCGTCTTGAAAGGTTATGGTTTCCCAAGGCTTATAAATCGCGGGATCATAGATAACTCGTACAATATGTGAGTAATCTCAACATAAATTCAAAAATTCTTGAACTTGAAGTATCAACCATTTAGACCACCAGAGTATCAAATTATATCCACTTCACATCAACAACGGCAATAGTTTCGTCCATCCCTCGATTTAACAACACGAACCATTTTTTACATTTTTTTTTCAATTTGAATTCCATATGCAACCCATCTCTCCAAATCCTCCATACATTCACAAATTAACAACATCCTCACCTTGTTTTCTTGCTCAATATCCATGATTATCTTGACCGGTACTCACCACTTCCTCTATCTCCTCGGCTGGAACAATCAAGAATCCACCAGATATACTCGACCTACTTTCTCATTTCTTTCACCTTTGAAATATCGTCTTCCAGGTATAAAAATCTTCTCTTACAACTCCACTCTTATCTAAACATCAAAATCCCTCACAAATCTTTGGTAAATATACCCATCAGAGTCCATGGCATTCCGGAGTTAACATAGGTGCAGTGGTATTGAAATGTGAAGAAACTGCAATTGGGGAGGAATTGGTTGATCTAGATTTATGTTTCTAATAAAAAAGGATTTAGGCACCTCCCAGTACCAAATGTGTCTACCCTAAGTAATTTGCAATTGTTGTCTACCTTTGTAATAATATGTTTTCTCACATTACAGAGTTGATTCTTATATGCGTTTGAGTCCACCAACTCCCAAGGATGCAAAGCTATTCCTTAAGATTCTATTTCTCTTCTTTCATATGAAATGACTCCAAAATAACTAAAAAAATCTGAACAAGCGCAATATACATAATTTAAAAGAAAAATAACAAAGAAAGCATAACCAATTAATTATAATTAAGGTGTTTTAGACACTTATCAAATACACATCTTGATTGACCGTGCGGGAAGCCAACTTGTTAAGATATATGAGTAATCTAATTAGGTGAAACATATATTGTTTTCTTTATTTAAAGTCTTCTTTGGGATCAAAAATATTTTAATAGCACAGTTGGTTGGACTTAAATCGCATTGTTTTTAGTAATTTAATTGATTATTTATTTGATTGAGAACTAAAGTTATAGTTATACTTGATAGATCAAACTTGTTTGTTTTATGGTCATTCTATGATATAAAACAACTCAAATTTGTTTGAGGATTCGAATATTACAAATCTAATGATTAAATCAAGATCCGTTGATAGAACTATTGATCAATCAACGTTAATAAACTGCACTCCGTGTGTGTTGATCAATGTGGAATCAAGCCGTTTATAGTGATTACTTTGAAGTTTGAAGATATGATCTTTGTGATACTTCTTTCGCACTTGAGTCTCTGGGATCGAACAAGTTTTTTATCTTCATAAGCATAAAACTTGTAGAAATATCGTACAAACTGTCTAGTTGTATAAGTTGCTTTGACAGAGCTTGTTCAATAAGATTGATAATTTTGATAATTATTGTCTTGGTTTGATCTTTGATCAAAAGACTCAATATTGAGTAAACGGAAGATCTTTTAGTCCACTTTCTCACTGATCCAAAGATTAATTGGGAGATCGATAAATTAGTTGGTTACTAAAAGCATATGTAGTCACTAATTGTTTTCGGTTACAACCCGAAAGAGATAAGGGTGGAAGTCTTCAGATTAGTGAAGCAACTCGAGATAGTGAACTTTGTCATTGGATTTATGTGCGTAGACCAGATTGGTTGTATGCGCAGGGATACCGAAGTAACTGAGCAATAAATAAGTGTTTACTTGATATCAACTACACGAAGTTGTTGTAGTTAATTTTTATAACGCCTTAATTTATGAGAGTATTCAAAACTGAACTAGGTCATGGAGTTTTTCTACCAGAGAGTTTTCCTCGTTAACAAAACTGTTGTGTTTGTGTGCTTTTACTATTTTCGGAACAAAGTTGTTTAACTGTAAAATCATGAATCCTAGACTCGTATGCTTGAAATCCATTGGATTATTTGTGTGTTTACTCGGTACCCTCGTCTTTTTCAGATGTTATTACAGGAACAGTACCAATGAATTGATCATAATTTTTTTTTCATGAGCCTTGTTTGAGAACTCTCAATAATAATCCAGGTATGTATATGAAGTTTTTTATTATTTCTTTTTATGAATTTTAATATTTATTTATTGGTTGCAGGTAATCATATTGATTAACTGTTTTTCTTTTTCGATTTAGTCTGACTGCAATACAAATAATCTTATCATTAGATTACCCATTAGTCCTCATGTTATATTAAATTTTTGCACCTCTAACTAATAAGGATATTTGTTGAAAATAATTTACGGTTTCCTTCATAAAAATTATATTAAATATGTTGTTTCTTGATTTTCAAATATTTCTCCGTAAGGTGAGTGTGGAATCTCATTTAAGAGTTTTTATTTGTATGTAAAATGTGTCGTTGAACAAGGTATCATTTTCTAGCTCTTGTTCCTTTTCTTTTTTGGCATGATTGTCACCTTATGCAACCTTTTTAATTTAAATTAGGAAAGATATGTAGCGGATGCACAAGATATATAGTAGAATGATAAGAGTCCATATCTCTTGCACGAGTCAATAAATCTTTTTCGTACCCTTTCGGACTTTCTAACAAGTTGGGTTGGCTCCACATGTTTAATATCACTTTCACTAAATGTTTCGTCAAAGTATTCGTGAAGTTTCATGATAGAAGTCTAATAGTAAGTAACCACACCACATTCTTCAATAACAAAAACTCTCACGTCTCCCGATAGAGTAATCATGTTTTGCAACACCAAAAACTGATCGAAAAATAATTTCCAAAGTGATATATATCCATGTATGTTGCAAACTTTTGAGCCTCTATTCTGCGTAAAATCTCCCTGACCTAACAAAAAAGGAGTATTTCATCTCCCATTGTCCAACATTAGTGACTAAGAATAAGAATTCTTTTATCAAATCCTCCTAGTAGAAAAGTGAAGCCTACATCACATTTTGGGTTCTTATTTTTCATTTGCTTACAAGAACTGTCTATGACAGTAGATACAAGCTCGACATATCTTTCAACCGGGTAGTCACCAAATTCCTCAAGTTCCTTTACCCCTTTCTGTATAGGTTCTTTAGAATTCTTGCAAATGTTTCCTGATCCACTATTACAATAAATTAGACGGCTACCTAAACATTTCATTCCAACAAAATGAATCAATATTAATGTTTTCTCCAGAAATAAAATTTCAGTATACTAAAAGATAAAAACGCGAAGATAATCGAAATCTGAACCTTTTAACATATACTGACCACATAAACGAAATCATAAAATTGTATGTAAGCAATCAAAGTTTACATTACCATAACCCAAAAGAAGAAATCATGTTTATTGATTAGTGTTATAGTTTTGTAAAAACCTAGTACCCGAAATATTAAAAATTTCCGACCCTAATGAACTTATATTTGTCAAAGTGAAATATTTGTTTTTTGGAATCTTGGCACCTACTTTGTCGGTTTTATTATGCATTATGGTTTATACCGAGAATAAATTGTGTCACAATTATTTGGTCATAAATATATTTATTGATGTTTCACATTAATTTAGATTTATATTTTCTACTTGTACACACTGCTATTCTCGAGAGTGAAAGGGTCTACTATTACGTCACGGAAAAACAAAGAGGAAATCTTAATGGAAGCTGATCGTTTGGGATTTCTTGTAAAGAAATTAGTAGTTGACATGGATAAAAGAACAACGATAATCATGAAGATCAAACCAAAGATTTTTCAGAAGATAGTATGTCTAGAAAATACTATATTGTTTAACATAATATCAAATGAATACGAAATTTCTGAAGACGAAAAGAGCGATATCGAAAAGCACTGGATAAGGATAAAAAAAAGTTACTACTGACGTGTTCCAAAAGGTTGGTCACTTGGGATCTGGTTCCAACACCATTATATATTCTTTTGTTGGGCATAAAGATTTATGCACATATAGATGTGTTAAACATGTCATGCCATCATATTCATCGATGCCACATAGTTCTAATTTGGTCAAAACATGAAAAATAAAAAAATCACGCAACATTATGTCGTGCCAACACATCAAACTTGGTGAAATGAATCCATGGAGCTGTTCTAAGTGTAGAAACATTGTTCGTAATATTGAGTATTGACCATGATTTTTGGTTGAAGATGAGATGAACGCTCACAATCACGAATCCACGAAAGACATTAGAGGTATTGGTAGGACCATACGAAATAGTTTTACCCTTATTCTCTCTGTAGTAGCACAGTATATGGATCTTAGGTGTATCTGTGTTAATATACCATTTAACTATGACTTAATGATTACAGTTTAATAAGTGTCGTTGGTACACTTAAAATCTTCTATTACCATATAGTATCAGGTCAAAAACCTTGTTTAAGTATCTCGTTTCTTGGTTCAAATATTATGCCTTCAAACTTTAAAAAAAAAATTGTTGAAAAGTAACTCTCTATTGTGGATAGAAAGAAATTTTTCCATTTGAAAGATGAGAACCTATTCATTGGAAGTTTTCTATTGGCCTCACATGTAAGTATTAATTTATTATACATTTTTTTCCCTAAATTTCAATAAACATAAATGCAACACACATCAATTATTTTATTTTATATTCAGAATCAATAATTTACATTAAACAGTAACCCATTCTATTATATTTTTGGTAAACCGAGAACCGGTGCTTTAGATCATACGGAGAAACACGTATGCATCCCGGTTAAATATTTTAATTGGTTAGGGACAGGTTCAACGTTAGTATATAAGGTTATTAACAAACTTTGTATTAATATTGGGAAACCATTGGATGTCTTATAGATGAGGAAGAACATGAAAGCAACGATCAGTTGTGAGATGTAGTAATGGAACAATACATCGTAAGTTACAAATTCTATAAAATTTATGAATTGGTATCCTAGGAATTGAATATTAATTTTTGTTAGGTTTCTTGTGTTGGTCGATTTGGGCCGAAGAAAAAAAAGATAAAGTTAAAAACACCAAGTTTATAACCTCTGATATGCTTTAAATCAATGAAAAGTGAGCGGCGGGAAAAAATAAGTGATGGGGCTACTTAGTCCTTTCACTGGAAACGAGAGAAAATAACTTTTTTTTTTTTATTTTAGTTAATAGATTTTCTATAAGAGAATGTGTTTAATAGGAAAAAATGAAACTTTCAAAACAGTTGGGGTTCCTCGAATAAAATCATTACTTATAATAAATGATCAAAATGAATGGCTAAAGAGTTTCCCTTATGTTTTTACCAAAGGGTGATTATAAATATAGTTTAGTTCACTACATAAGAAGTACCAATGAAATATGGCTTAGGTTGATATTTAGAAACACGCGTTATTCTTTTGGGTGGATTATATTATCAATAATATTTTATATTCTTTTTTTGAGAAATAAAGATGCAAACATATTCGTATAACTAAATAGAACAATATACTATCAAACCTAGCTAGAAAACACTCTAAAACTATTGGTGTAACGTTTACTCGAATAGTTGGAGAGCATATGTAATTTGTTACTTTGAATATGTAACAAAATTTTAATAAGTTTAGGTTGATTATATCTCATCCAAGACCAAGACTAGATAGTCTGGATGACAATTAAATCTATCTTGGTCGGAATAAACATGATAATTAGAAAAA